>NC_134688.1:8584101-8616601 GCF_050947455.1 Rhinoderma darwinii
CTGTGGAGAGGGGATACATGTCTTTTGTAGGAACAACCCCTTCAGTGATGTCGCGCAGTAGCAGCCATAGCAGCTGCTAGCGGAGCCTTTGGCCATGGGGGGGTGCCCGTGCACGCCCCCTCTGCTGCGGCGTAGCACCCGCTATGGCTGCTACTGCGCGACATCACTGAAGGGGTTGTTCCTACAAAAGACATGTATCCCCTCTCCACAGGATATCTACAGGACAGGGGATACATGTCTTTTATTAGGACACACTGTAGGTCGCATTTTTTTTGGGAGGGGGGACGCTGTATGGCGTTCCCTACTGGGGGGGGCTGTATGGCGTTCCCTACTGGGGGGGGGCTGTATGGCGTTCCCTATAGGGGGGGAGCTGTATGGCGTTCCCTACAGGGGGGGGGCTGTATGCCGTTTCCTACAGGGGGAGCTGTATGGCGTTCCCTACAGGGGGGGGGCTGTATGCCGTTTCCTACAGACCACCCCTGTAGGGAACGCCATACAGCCCCCCCTCTAGATAACGCCATACAGCCCCCCCTGTAGATAATGCCATACAGCCCCCCCTGTAGATAGCGCCATACAGTCCCCCCTGTAGATAGCGCCATACAGTCCCCCCTGTAGATAGCGCCATACAGCCCCCCTGTAGGGAACGCCATACAGACTCCCTGTAGGGAACGCCATACAGTCCCCCTGTAGATAGCGCCATACAGCCCCCTCTGTAGATAACGCCATACAGCCCCCTGTAGATAGCGCCATACAGCCCCCCTGTAGATAACGCCATACAGCCCCCCCCCTGTAGGGAACGCCATACAGCCCCCCCTGTAGGGAACGCCATACAGCCCCCCCCTGTAGGGAACGACAAACAGTCCCCCCGTAGATAACGCCATACAGCCCCCCCGTAGATAACGCCATACAGCCCCCTCTGTAGATATCTACAAAGGGGGCTGTATGGCGTTATCTACAGGGGGGCTGTATGGCGTTATCAAAAGGGGGGGTTTGTAAAAAAGGCACGATCTACAAGGTGGGGGTTGTGTGACACCCGGGGGAGGGGGGCCCCAGTCAAAAGTTTGCTATGGGGCCCAGTCTTTCCTAGTTACGCCCCTGGGGCTGTGTATGGTGCTATCTATAGGGAGGCACTATCTACAAGGGGGGCGGGGTTGAGTGATACCCAGCGGAGGGGGGGCCCCAGTCAAAAGTTTGCTATGGGACCCAGTCTGTCCTAGTTACGCCCCTGGAGGGACACGTCATTATTTTACATTTCCATTGGCATTTGACAGCTGTATCCTATGAAAGACAATCAGAATTGCACAGGACCAAGACAATCCTTCATGACTTTCTATGAAATAATGTGACACCAGTTGGTCTATTAAGCCGAAGTTTATAGGAAGTAGAAATTCCCAGATACAAATATATAAGTACCCGTCCTGGTGCCAGGTGTAACTGTTCCCCCTTATCCAGCAGAGCATAGGCTGGTGGGATCGCATTTTCATCTCGGAAGTACCCGGTCTGGAGAACCCTTGTGCAGACTTTATGTTCCTCAGCAATGTGGAGAATGTTCTCAAAATCTTCACAGTCAATCGCATCAGGTAGACAGGACTGTCCGTATTCCTCCCCTATGAGAGCCTGGAGAACATAATATAGTATCCAGAACATGGCTCAATGCTGTATGACCTACTAGTCCTTCTCAATGAATTAGAAGATCATCAGAAAGTTTATTTATTTCAGTAATTCAATTCAGAATGTGTCTCTCATATTCTCTAGATTCATTACACACAGAGGGATCTATTTCCAGCATTTTTTTTTTTTAATGTTGGTGATTACGGGAACAGTTAATGAAAACCCAAAATTCAGTGTCTCAGAAAATTAGAATATTAGATAAGCCCAACTTCAAAAATGATTTTTCATACGGAAATGTTGTCCTACTGAAAAGTCTGCACAGTATCTGCCCCCAATACCTGGCCGGGGCTCCGACTCTGCATGAATTACTGCATCAATGCGACGTGGCATGGAGGTGATCAGCCTGTGGCACTGCTGAGGTGTTATCAATGGGGCGTGGCATGGCGGCGATCAGCCTGTGGCACTGCTGAGGTGTTATCAATGGGGCGTGGCATAGAGGCGATCAGCCTGTGGCACTGCTGAGGGGTTATCAATGCGGCGTGGCATGGAGGCGATCAGCCTGTGGCACTGCTGAGGGGTTATCAATGCGGTGTGTGGCATGGAGGCGATCAGCCTGTGGCACTGCTGAGGTGTTATCAATGGGGCGTGGCATGGAGGCGATCAGCCTGTGGCACTGCTGAGGGGTTATCAATGCTGCGTGGCATGGAGGCGATCAGCTTGTGGCACTGCTGAGGTGTTATCAATGGGGCGTGGCATGGAGGCGATCAGCCTGTGGCACTGCTGAGGGGTTATCAATGCGGCGTGGCATGGAGGCGATCAGCCTGTGGCACTGGACTTACAGGCTTTCTCTACGAGTGGGTGGGAGAGGCAGAACTCACAGGCCTTCTCTATGAGTGGGCAGGGGAAAAAGGACACACAGGCTTCCTCTGAGTGGTCGGGGGAAGCAGGACTCACAGGATTTCTCTATGAGTCCTGGCAGCAGATAAACAGCTTTTTACATGAAAATACTAGATTAAATCCTAGAAGACTATATAACCCGAAGCTCAGCCCCCCCCCCCCCCCCCACCATATCCTATACTTCCCCTTAAGATAGAGACCTGCAGATCTACGTTAAGGCAGTTTTAGTTAATAGAGGGAAATCTTTAATAAAGACCCACCAATGTTAGCCGAAGGAGAGGCCACTCTTTGGAAACCCACAAGCTTGCAATGAAGTCAGTGGACACCCATTTATTTAGAGGGTGCCATGTAATTCATTGTCCTAAATAATGCAAATTGTTGTTCACGCCGGGAGCAACGTTCCCCACAATCCACTTGTTACTGTGGAATTTGCAATATAAAATAGGGTTGTCTAAACTTGAATACCCATTTAAAATAATTCTCACTGTCAGGAGTACCACCTCTTACTTACCACAAAGCATGGCCTAGCTGAGGTCCGGAGACAATCCTCCAGCAGTTGCATACGTATCTGACGAACTTTTGCGCTGTAAAATTCACCGGGATGAATTCCATAATAGCCATCTAAAACCTGCAGGGAACGGTACATAGATGACGTATTAATGACACTACTAGATCCTTCCATATAACCCAGAATTAATAAGACCTTAAACATAATATAAAAATGTATGGACCCCCCCAGATACCGGGTTAAAGCAATTTTGCTGTATATTTATATATTTTTTTTATCCTTGATTCCGTTTCTATAATACGATTGCATTATTCCTGTTTGATATCTATGGTATATATAGGGTAGCTATGGGGGCTGCTGTGAGACCCAAGGAGGGGACCCAAGATCTGGAAGACTTTATCCGATCCTTCATGGGTAGTATGAGACTGCGAGGAGCTCCACATCTCTAAAAGTACAGCAAAATTTCAAATCAATGGAAGGGGTAAGACTCTTTAAGGGTCACACTACTATTCTCTCCTTCAAGGACTATGAAGATAGGAAAGTTGAGGTGTATAACTGCTTCACTAGCCATGGATACAGGAAAGCTCTGCCTGTGTAACTGTCAGTCTTTACTGTAGTTCTGACATTTTATTCATGAACTAGGTGGATCAGGATGAACAGTAATATTGATCCCGCCCATAAAAGGGGAGTGTCACAGTACATGGGATTGTGTAAGAGGAAAATATATAAAAACATTGGTGTTGCCCATGGTTCTTAGTAACATTTTAGACCTCAAATTTTGGATAAACTGCTATGTATGTTCAGATCAGTGCCCACATATCCAAGATTCTGCAAGTCTTTACCTGAAACTCCATCCCGTGCACATGGCGGCAGTACTCCCTCAGCTTTGGGTAGACTTCTGTGCGCAGAGCAGCTCTCGACTTCATGGAGTCTGGTCAAAATGTATAAAAGGACAATTAATTTCTACATTGTTACTACATATCATGCTCATGTGTCTTTTAGGTAGAAGTCGCCATATTGTGAACCAATGGAATGGGTCCTCAAGGACCCATCTAACTATATATATTGTATATGGCTTTAAACAGCTGTTCTGAAGCACCATCATTGGTCGGGTTGACTTTCCGCAGTAGACAAGGAGAAGGGAAAGGAGCAGAATGGACTTCTCGGAAATTTTTACGGTTCCCACTATATTTAAAGTAAGTCTCCACCTTTTGAGATAATTACATTTTTAGGTCTAAAATTCTGTAGTGATTCTTTTCTTAATCTATCTTTATATCGGTCAGAGCTCAGTTTTTCTGATACAGAGCTCCAAATCCTCTGCTGCCCTTAGCCATAGTTACATGATCACATTTTCTATGCCTGCAGTCACCATTAGGGGGAACTTAGGCGCTAACTGCATATGTATTCATTAGCTCCCTCTAGTGGCAGCTGCAGGCAGAGAGAATTTGATCATTTAACTCTGTGGCTATGGCACGGGAAGCGCCATTTTTTTTTAACAGAATAACGTTTCTCCAACAGAATTTTCCATTTATTTAGATTAAAAGAACTCAAAGTAGTATTCAAATGTGTACATTTTCTCTTAGGATCAGAACTTGGATCAAACTCATGGCCCATCTATGGTCAGATGTCAGGTTTGCCAAGATGGCTGCTTCCAACAACTTTGGTCATAGGTTATAATATTAACGGGTTGTTCCATATTTACTAGGATATGCCATCACTCTGATCGGTGGGGGTCCAACGGGTTTTCCCTTCACAGCGACATCACCCACTGCACAGCCCCATTCAAGCTCATTAAAGGGGAAAGCCATCATTAGTTATCGCACCCCCAGAAGCCTAACAGGTGCTATGAAAAAAAAGTGCCATAGATTTAGTTAAAGGGGTTGTCCAGGATTAGTAACGTAACATGGGCTGTGTCTGGTATTTACTTGGGATGAGCTGCAATACCAGACATAACCTATGGACAAGAGTGGCGCTATTTCTGGGGGGGGGAGCAGATCCTTTTGTTTGGAATCCTAGACAACCCCTTTATCTACACAAACCCTATTGGTCGACTCTCTGGTAAAACCTTTTTTGGTTACACCATTGATTTTCATGGTAATGGCGCCTGTGGGGCTTTCAAAAAATAGCGATTTCGGGGAGCCCAGGTCATGGGAATTTTTTAGAAAGCATTTTTTATATCATCACTGCCATTGAGGGTCGTGATGGTGGCACCGGCTGACTGTCGTGTCTCTATGAAGCCGGGTCCATGCAAATGTCCTTGTTGAGAAACTTCTTTCTCCGGCGTCTTCTGTTAATATTAAGTGACCAAGATTAAAATGCAAATAAATGTCCTTTATAATCTCCGATCATGATTCCTGGCAGAGAATCATGATCTGAGATTATGTGTTACTAATTTTTTTTGTGTGTTTCTGTTTTTTTACGGGTTCGGTTGTTGGACTGCGTCTGATTCGAGGACTACTGCCATAACGGCTTTTTTTTTTATTCTCAATACAATGGTTAATAAAGGTTGTGTGGTTTTTTTATTTCAAAAAAATATTTTTTCTATGTCCTTGTATTTTTTTTAAACTTTATTACTACCGCTTTAGTAATGGCTGCTGGCTGATTGACAACGCCCATTTCTAAGGCGGGACTTAGTGTTATGCCGCTGCAGAGGCCAACACTAACCACCGTTGTTACCCCGGTACCCACCGCCACCAGGGTTGCCGGGAAGAGCCGGGTACGATCCAGTACCTGACCAGCTGTAGTGACGGTCGGATACTGGGGCGGCCGCAGGCTGGTGCTACTAGGCTGGGACAGGCCAGAAACAGTGGCCCCTCCGACCCTGGTAATGCTGCCTGCTGCTGCGTTGTATCTGACTGGGTATGAAAAATGTTGTTCTTTTCCCCAAAAAATAATTATTTTTTAAAATGACGTGCAGTCCCCTCCTTTTCATAACCAGCCAGATACAACATAGCAGCAGCAGGCAGCATTACCAGGGTGGGAAGGGCCACTGTGTTTGTGCTTTCCCAGCCTAATAATACCAGCCTGAGGCCGTGCCAGTGCCCAACCATCACCACAAATTGTCAGGTACTGGATCGTACCCGGCTCTTCGCGGCACCCCTGGTGGCAGTGGGTACTGGGGTAAAAATGGGGGTTAGTATTAGGGTATGGTCACATGCAAACTCAAAAACGTCTGAAAATACTGAGCTGTTTTCAAGGGACTTTTTTTCACGGCCGTTTTTGGAACTGTTTTCAATAGAGTCTATGAAAAACTGCTCCAAAAACGTCCCAAGAAGTGACCTGCACTTTCTTTTCGTGGCCATTTTTTTTACGCGGCCGTTTTAAAAAACGGTCCGTCGGAACAGAACAACGTTTTTCCCATTGAAATCAATGGGCAGATGTTTGGAGGTGTTCCGCTTCCGATTTTTCATTCGTTTTCGGCCCAAAAAATGTCCGAAAATAAGCCATGTGAACATACCCTCAGCCTCTGCATAGGCTATCACTAAGTCCCACCTTAGTAATGGACGTTGTCAATCAGGCAGTGGCCATTACTAAGGCAGTAGTAATAAAACAAAATAAAAATACAGACATATAAAAAATATTTTATTGAAATAAAAACCCCCACACAATGGACGGAGGGTGAGGATGTGGCGGACGGAGGGTGAGGATGTGGCGGACGGAGGGTGAGGATGTGGCGGACGGAGGGTGAGGTAGTGGTGGATGGAGGGTGAGGATGTGGTGGATGGAGGGTGAAGATGTGGTGGATGGAGGGTGAGGATTTGGTGGATGGAGAGTGAAGATGTGGTGGATGGAGGGTGAAGATGTGGCGGATGGAGGGTGAAGATGTGGCGGATGGAGGGTGAAGATGTGGCGGACGGAGGGTGAAGGTGTCTTGGATATAGGGTGAAGAGGTGGTATAGGGTGAGGATGTGGTGGATGGAGGGTGAAGATGTGAATGGAGGGTGAGGATGTGGCGGACGGAGGGTGAGGATGTGGCGGACGGAGGGTGAGGATGTGGCGGACGGAGGGTGAGGATGTGGCGGACGGAGGGTGAGGATGTGGCGGACGGAGGGTGAGGATGTGGCGGACGGAGGGTGAGGATGTGGCGGACCGAGGGTAAAGATGTCTTGGATATAGGGTGAAGATGTGGTGGACATAGGGTGAGGATGTGGCGGACGGAGGGTGAGGATGTGGCGGACGGAGGGTGAGGATGTGGCGGAGGGAGGGTGAAGATGTCTTGGATATAGGGTGAAGATGTGGTGGACATAGGGTGAAGATGTGGTGGACGGAGGGTGAAGATGTGGTGGACGGAGGGTTAGGATGTGGTGGACGGAGGGTGAGGATGTGGTGGATGGAGAGTGAGGATGTGGTGGATGGGGGGGGGTGAGGATGTGGTGGATGGGGGGGTGAAGATGTGGTGGATGGGGGGGGTGAGGATGTGGTGGATGGGGGCTGAGGATGTGGTGGATGGGGGGTGAGGATGTGGTGGATGGGGGGGTGAGGAAATGGCGGACGGAGGGTGAGGATGTGGCGGACGGAGGGTGAGGATGTGGCGGACGGAGGGTGAGGATGTGGCGGACGGAGGGTGAGGATGTGGCGGACGGAGGGTGAGGATGTGGCGGACGGAGGGTGAGGATGTGGCGGACGGAGGGTAAAAATGTCTTGGATATAGGGTGAAGATGTGGTGGACAGAGGGTGAGGATGTGGCGGACAGAGGGTGAGGATGTGGCGGACGGAGGGTGAGGATGTGGCGGACGGAGGGTGAAGATGTGGCGGACGGAGGGTGAAGATGTCTTGGATATAGGGTGAAGATGTGGTGGATATAGGGTGAAGATGTGGTGGATATAGGGTGAAGATGTGGTGTATGGAGGGTGAGGATGTGGCGGACGGGGGGTGAGGATGTGGCAGAAGCGGGGTGAGGATGTGGCGGACGGGGGGTGAGGATGTGGCGGACGGAGGGTGAGGATGTGGTGGACGGAGGGTGAGGATGTGGCGGACGGAGGGTGAGGATGTGGCGGACGGAGGGTGAGGATGTGGCGGACGGAGGGTGAGGATGTGGCGGACGGAGGGTGAAGATGTGGCGGACGGAGGGTAAAGATGTCTTGGATATAGGGTGAAGATGTGGTGGACATAGGGTGAAGATGTGGCGGACAGAGGGTGAGGATGTGGCGGACGGAGGGTGAAGATGTGGTGGACGGAGGGTTAGGATGTGGTGGACGGAGGGTTAGGATGTGGTGGACGGAGGGTGAGGATGTGGTGGACGGAGGGTGAGGATGTGGTGGATGGGGGGGGTGAGGATGTGGTGGATGGGGGGTGAAGATGTGGTGGATGGGGGGGTGAAGATGTGGTGGATGGGGGGGTGAGGATGTGGTGGATGGGGGGGTGAGGATGTGGTGGACGGGGGGTGAGGATGTGGTGGATGGGGGGGTGAGGATGTGGCGGACGGAGGGTGAGGATGTGGCGGACGGAGGGTGAGGATGTGGCGGACGTAGGGTGAGGATGTGGCGGACGGAGGGTGAGGATGTGGCGGACGGAGGGTGAGGATGTGGCGGACGGAGGGTGAGGATGTGGCGGACGGAGGGTAAAGATGTCTTGGATATAGGGTGAAGATGTGGTGGACGGAGGGTGAGGATGTGGCGGACCGAGGGTAAAGATGTCTTGGATATAGGGTGAAGATGTGGTGGACATAGGGTGAGGATGTGGCGGACGGAGGATGAGGATGTGGCGGACGGAGGGTGAGGATGTGGCGGACGGAGGGTGAAGATGTCTTGGATATAGGGTGAAGATGTGGTGGACATAGGGTGAAGATGTGGTGGACGGAGGGTGAGGATGTGGCGGACAGAGGGTGAGGATGTGGCGGACGGAGGGTGAGGATGTGGCGGACGGAGGGTGAGGATGTGGCGGACGGAGGGTGAAGATGTGGCGGACGGAGGGTGAAGATGTCTTGGATATAGGGTGAAGATGTGGTGGATATAGGGTGAATATGTGGTGTATGGAGGGTGAGGATGTGGTGGATGGAGGGTGAAGATGTGGTGGATGCAGGGTGAGGCTGTGGTGGATGCAGGGTGAGGATTTGGTGAACGGAGGGTGAGGATGTGGCGGACGGAGGGTGAGGATGTGGCGGACGGAGGGTGAGGATGTGGCGGACGGAGGGTGAGGATGTGGCGGACGGAGGGTGAAGATGTGGCGGACTGAGGGTAAAGATGTGGCGGACGTAGGGTGAGGATTTGGTGGACGGAGGGTGAGTATGTGGTGGACGGGGGGTGAGGATGTGGCGGACGGAGGGTGAGGATGTGGCGGACGGAGGGTGAGGATGTGGCGGACGGAGGGTGAGGATGTGGCGGACGGAGGGTGAGGATGTGGCGGACGGAGGGTGAGGATGTGGCGGACGGAGGGTGAGGATGTGGCGGACGGAGGGTGAGGATGTGGCGGACGGAGGGTGAGGATGTGGCGGACCGAGGGTAAAGATGTCTTGGATATAGGGTGAAGATGTGGTGGACATAGGGTGAGGATGTGGCGGACGGAGGGTGAGGATGTGGCGGACGGAGGGTGAGGATGTGGCGGACGGAGGGTGAAGATGTCTTGGATATAGGGTGAAGATGTGGTGGACATAGGGTGAAGATGTGGTGGACGGAGGGTGAAGATGTGGTGGACGGAGGGTTAGGATGTGGCGGACGGAGGGTTAGGATGTGGTGGACGGAGGGTTAGGATGTGGCGGACGGAGGGTGAAGATGTGGCGGACGGAGGGTGAAGATGTGGCGGACGTAGGGTGAGAATTTGGTGGACGGAGGGTGAGTATGTGGCGGACGGGGGGTGAGGATGTGGCGGACGGAGGGTGAGGATGTGGCGGACGGAGGGTGAGGATGTGGCGGACGGAGGGTGAGGATGTGGCGGACGGAGGGTGAGGATGTGGCGGACGGAGGGTGAGGATGTGGCGGACGGAGGGTGAGGATGTGGCGGACGGAGGGTGAGGATGTGGCGGACGGAGGGTGAGGATGTGGCGGACAAAGGGTGAGGATGTGGCGGACGGAGGGTGAGGATGTGGCGGACGGAGGGTGAGGATGTGGCGGACGGAGGGTGAGGATGTGGCGGACGGAGGGTAAAGATGTCTTGGATATAGGGTGAAGATTTGGTGGACATAGGGTGAGGATGTGGCGGACGGAGGGTGAGGATGTGGCGGACGGAGGGTGAGGATGTGGCGGACGGAGGGTGAGGATGTGGCGGACGGAGGGTGAGGATGTGGCGGACGGAGGGTGAAGATGTGGCGGACGGAGGGTGAAGATGTCTTGGATATAGGGTGAAGATGTGGTGGATATAGGGTGAATATGTGGTGTATGGAGGGTGAGGATGTGGTGGATGGAGGGTGAAGATGTGGTGGATGCAGGGTGAGGCTGTGGTGGATGCAGGGTGAGGATTTGGTGAACGGAGGGTGAGGATGTGGCGGACGGAGGGTGAGGATGTGGCGGACGGAGGGTGAGGATGTGGCGGACGGAGGGTGAGGATGTGGCGGACGGAGGGTGAGGATGTGGCGGACGGAGGGTGAGGATGTGGCGGACGGAGGGTGAGGATGTGGCGGACGGAGGGTGAGGATGTGGCGGACGGAGGGTGAAGATGTGGCGGACGGAGGGTAAAGATGTGGCGGACGTAGGGTGAGGATTTGGTGGACGGAGGGTGAGTATGTGGTGGACGGGGGGTGAGGATGTGGCGGACGGAGGGTGAGGATGTGGCGGACGGAGGGTGAGGATGTGGCGGACGGAGGGTGAGGATGTGGCGGACGGAGGGTGAGGATGTGGCGGACGGAGGGTGAGGATGTGGCGGACGGAGGGTGAGGATGTGGCGGACGGAGGGTGAGGATGTGGCGGACCGAGGGTAAAGATGTCTTGGATATAGGGTGAAGATGTGGCGGACGGAGGGTGAGGATGTGGCGAACGGAGGGTGAGGATGTGGCGGACGGAGGGTGAGGATGTGGCGGACGGAGGGTGAGGATGTGGCGGACGGAGGGTGAGGATGTGGCGGACGGAGGGTGAGGATGTGGCGGACGGAGGGTGAGGATGTGGCGGACGGAGGGTGAGGATGTGGCGGACGGAGGGTGAGGATGTGGCGGACGGAGGGTAAAGATGTCTTGGATATAGGGTGAAGATGTGGTGGACATAGGGTGAGGATGTGGCGGACGGAGGGTGAGGATGTGGCGGACGGAGTGTGAGGATGTGGCGGACGGAGGGTGAGGATGTGGCGGACGGAGGGTGAGGATGTGGCGGACGGAGGGTGAAGATGTCTTGGATATAGGGTGAAGATGTGGTGGACATAGGGTGAAGATGTGGTGGACGGAGGGTGAAGATGTGGTGGACGGAGGGTTAGGATGTGGTGGACGGAGGGTTAGGATGTGGTGGACGAAGGGTTAGGATGTGGTGGACGGAGGGTGAGGATGTGGTGGACGGAGGGTGAGGATGTGGTGGATGGGGGGGGTGAAGATGTGGTGGATGGGGGGGTGAAGATGTGGTGGATGGGGGGGTGAGGATGTGGTGGATGGGGGGGTGAGGATGTGGTGGACGGGGGGTGAGGATGTGGTGGATGGGGGGGTGAGGAAGTGGCGGACGGAGGGTGAGGAAGTGGCGGACGGAGGGTGAGGATGTGGCGGACGGAGGGTGAGGATGTGGCGGACGGAGGGTGAGGATGTGGCGGACGGAGGGTGAGGATGTTGCGGACGGAGGGTGAGGATGTGGCGGACGGAGGGTGAGGATGTGGCGGACGGAGGGTAAAGATGTCTTGGATATAGGGTGAAGATGTGGTGGACGGAGGGTGAGGATGTGGCGGACAGAGGGTGAGGATGTGGCGGACAGAGGGTGAGGATGTGGCGGACAGAGGGTGAGGATGTGGCGGACGGAGGGTGAAGATGTGGCGGAAGGAGGGTGAAGATGTCTTGGATATAGGGTGAAGATGTGGTGGATATAGGGTGAAGATGTGGTGTATGGAGGGTGAGGATGTGGTGGATGGAGGGTGAGGATGTGGTGGATGGAGGGTGAGGATGTGGTGGATGCAGGGTGAGGCTGTGGTGGATGCAGGGTGAGGATTTGATGGATGGAGGGTGAGGATGTGGCGGACGGAGGGTGAGGATGTGGCGGACGGAGGGTGAGGATGTGGCGGACGGAGGGTAAGGATGTGGCGGACGGAGGGTGAGGATGTGGCGGACGGAGGGTGAGGATGTGGCGGACGGAGGGTGAGGATGTGGCGGACGGAGGGTGAGGATGTGGCGGACGGAGGGTGAGGATGTGGCGGACGGAGAGTGAGGATGTGGCGGACGGAGGGTGAAGATGTGGCGGACGTAGGGTGAGGATTTGGCGGACAGAGGGTGAGGATGTGGCGGACAGAGGGTGAGGATGTGGCGGACAGAGGGTGAGGATGTGGCGGACGGAGGGTGAGGATGTGGCGGACGGAGGGTGAGGATGTGGCGGATGGAGGGTGAGGATGTGGCGGATGGAGGGTGAGGATGTGGTGGATGCAGGGTGAGGCTGTGGTGGATGCAGGGTGAGGATTTGATGGACGGAGGGTGAGGATGTGGCGGACGTAGGGGGAGGATGTGGCGGACGTAGGGTGAGGATGTGGCGGACGGAGGGTGAGGATGTGGCGTACGGAGGGTGAGGATGTGGCGGACGGAGGGTGAGGATGTGGCGGACGGAGGGTGAGGATGTGGCGTACGGAGGGTGAGGATGTGGCGTACGGAGGGTGAGGATGTGGCGGATGGAGGGTGAGTATGTGGCGGACGGGGGGTGAGGATGTGGCAGAAGCGGGGTGAGGATGTGGCGGACGGGGGGTGAGGATGTGGCGGACGGAGGGTAAGGATGTGGCGGACGGAGGGTGAGGATGTGGCGGAAGGAGGGTGAGGATGTGGCGGACGGAGTGTGAGGATGTGGCGGACGGAGTGTGAGGATGTGGCGGACGGAGGGTGAGGATGTGGCGGACAGAGGGTAAAGATGTCTTGGATATAGGGTGAAGATGTGGCGGACGGAGGGTGAGGATGTGGCGGACAGAGGGTGAGGATGTGGCGGACAGAGGGTGAGGATGTGGCGGACGGAGGGTGAAGATGTGGCGGACGGAGGGTGAAGATGTCTTGGATATAGGGTGAAGATGTGGTGGATATAGGGTGAAGATGTGGTGGATGGAGGGTGAGTATGTGGCGGACGGGGGGTGAGGATGTGGCAGAAGCGGGGTGAGGATGTGGCGGACGGGGGGTGAGGATGTGGCGGACGGAGGGTAAGGATGTGGCGGACGGAGGGTGAGGATGTGGCGGAAGGAGGGTGAGGATGTGGCGGACGGAGTGTGAGGATGTGGCGGACGGAGGGTGAGGATGTGGCGGACGGAGGGTGAGGATGTGGCGGACAGAGGGTAAAGATGTCTTGGATATAGGGTGAAGATGTGGCGGACGGAGGGTGAGGATGTGGCGGACAGAGGGTGAGGATGTGGCGGACAGAGGGTGAGGATGTGGCGGACGGAGGGTGAAGATGTGGCGGACGGAGGGTGAAGATGTGGCGGACGGAGGGTGAAGATGTCTTGGATATAGGGTGAAGATGTGGTGGATATAGGGTGAAGATGTGGTGTATGGAGTGTGAGGATGTGGTGGATGGAGGGTGAGGATGTGGTGGATGGAGGGTGAGGATGTGGTGGATGCAGGGTGAGGCTGTGGTGGATGCAGGGTGAGGATTTGATGGAAGGAGGGTGAGGATGTGGCGGACGGAGGGTGAGGATGTGGCGGACGGAGGGTGAGGATGTGGCGGACGGAGGGTGAGGATGTGGCGGACGGAGGGTGAGGATGTGGCGGACGGAGGGTGAGGATGTGGCGCACGGAGGGTGAGGATGTGGCGGACGGAGGGTGAGGATGTGGCGGACGGAGGGTGAGGATGTGGCGGACGGAGGGTGAGGATGTGGCGGACGGAGGGTGAGGATGTGGCGGACGGAGGGTGAGGATGTGGCGGACGGAGGGTGAGGATGTGGCGGACCGAGGGTAAAGATGTCTTGGATATAGGGTGAAGATGTGGTGGACATAGGGTGAGGATGTGGCGGACGGAGGGTGAGGATGTGGCGGACGGAGGGTGAGGATGTGGCGGACGGAGGGTGAAGATGTCTTGGATATAGGGTGAAGATGTGGTGGACATAGGGTGAAGATGTGGTGGACGGAGGGTGAAGATGTGGTGGACGGAGGGTTAGGATGTGGTGGACGGAGGGTTAGGATGTGGCGGACGGAGGGTGAAGATGTGGCGGACGGAGGGTGAAGATGTGGCGGACGTAGGGTGAGGATTTGGTGGACGGAGGGTGAGTATGTGGCGGACGGGGGGTGAGGATGTGGCGGACGGAGGGTGAGGATGTGGCGGACGGAGGGTGAGGATGTGGCGGACGGAGGGTGAGGATGTGGCGGACGGAGGGTGAGGATGTGGCGGACGGAGGGTGAGGATGTGGCGGACGGAGGGTGAGGATGTGGCGGACGGAGGGTGAGGATGTGGCGGACGGAGGGTGAGGATGTGGCGGACGGAGGGTGAGGATGTGGCGGACGGAGGGTGAGGATGTGGCGGACCGAGGGTAAAGATGTCTTGGATATAGGGTGAAGATGTGGTGGACATAGGGTGAGGATGTGGCGGACGGAGGGTGAGGATGTGGCGGACGGAGGGTGAAGATGTCTTGGATATAGGGTGAAGATGTGGTGGACATAGGGTGAAGATGTGGTGGACGGAGGGTGACGATGTGGTGGACGGAGGGTTAGGATGTGGTGGACGGAGGGTTAGGATGTGGTGGACGAAGGGTTAGGATGTGGTGGACGGAGGGTGAGGATGTGGTGGATGGAGGGTGAGGATGTGGTGGATGGGGGGGTGAAGATGTGGTGGATGGGGGGGTGAAGATGTGGTGGATGGGGGGGGTGAGGATGTGGTGGATGGGGGGGGTGAGGATGTGGTGGACGGGGGGTGAGGATGTGGTGGATGGGGGGGTGAGGAAGTGGCGGACGGAGGGTGAGGAAGTGGCGGACGGAGGGTTAGGATGTGGCGGACGGAGGGTTAGGATGTGGTGGACGAAGGGTTAGGATGTGGTGGACGGAGGGTGAGGATGTGGTGGATGGAGGGTGAGGATGTGGTGGATGGGGGGGGGTGAAGATGTGGTGGATGGGGGGGTGAAGATGTGGTGGATGGGGGCGTGAGGATGTGGTGGATGGGGGGGGTGAGGATGTGGTGGACGGGGGGTGAGGATGTGGTGGATGGGGGGGTGAGGAAGTGGCGGACGGAGGGTGAGGATGTTGCGGACGGAGGGTGAGGATGTGGCGGACGGAGGGTGAGGATGTGGCGGACGGAGGGTAAAGATGTCTTGGATATAGGGTGAAGATGTGGTGGACGGAGGGTGAGGATGTGGCGGACAGAGGGTGAGGATGTGGCGGACAGAGGGTGAGGATGTGGCGGACAGAGGGTGAGGATGTGGCGGACGGAGGGTGAAGATGTGGCGGAAGGAGGGTGAAGATGTCTTGGATATAGGGTGAAGATGTGGTGGATATAGGGTGAAGATGTGGTGTATGGAGGGTGAGGATGTGGTGTATGGAGGGTGAGGATGTGGTGGATGGAGGGTGAGGATGTGGTGGATGCAGGGTGAGGCTGTGGTGGATGCAGGGTGAGGATTTGATGGATGGAGGGTGAGGATGTGGCGGACGGAGGGTGAGGATGTGGCGGACGGAGGGTGAGGATGTGGCGGACGGAGGGTGAGGATGTGGCGGACGGAGGGTGAGGATGTGGCGGACGGAGGGTGAGGATGTGGCGGACGGAGGGTGAGGATGTGGCGGACGGAGGGTGAGGATGTGGCGGACGGAGGGTGAAGGTGTGGCGGACGTAGGGTGAGGATTTGGTGGACAGAGGGTGAGGATGTGGCGGACAGAGGGTGAGGATGTGGCGGACAGAGGGTGAGGATGTGGCGGACGGAGGGTGAGGATGTGGCGGACGGAGGGTGAGGATGTGGCGGACGGAGGGTGAGGATGTGGCGGACGGAGGGTGAGGATGTGGCGGACGGAGGGTGAGGATGTGGCGGACGGAGGGTGAGGATGTGGCGGACGGAGGGTAAAGATGTCTTGGATATAGGGTTAAGATGTGGCGGACGGAGGGTGAGGATGTGGCGGACAGAGGGTGAGGATGTGGCGGACGGAGGGTGAGGATGTGGCGGACGGAGGGTGAAGATGTGGCGGACGGAGGGTGAAGATGTCTTGGATATAGGGTGAAGATGTGGTGGATATAGGGTGAAGATGTGGTGTATGGAGGGTGAGGATGTGGTGGATGGAGGGTGAGGATGTGGTGGATGGAGGGTGAGGATGTGGTGGATGCAGGGTGAGGCTGTGGTGGATGCAGGGTGAGGATTTGATGGATGGAGGGTGAGGATGTGGCGGACGGAGGGTGAGGATGTGGCGGACGGAGGGTGAGGATGTGGCGGACGGAGGGTGAGGATGTGGCGGACGGAGGGTGAGGATGTGGCGGACGAAGGGTGAGGATGTGGCGGACGGAGGGTGAAGATGTGGCGGACGTAGGGTGAGGATTTGGTGGATAGAGGGTGAGGATGTGGCGGACAGAGGGTGAGGATGTGGCGGACGGAGGGTGAGGATGTGGCGGACGGAGGGTGAGGATGTGGCGGACGGAGGGTGAGGATGTGGCGGACGGAGGGTGAAGATGTGGCGGACGGAGGGTGAAGATGTGGCGGACGTAGGGTGAGGATTTGGTGGATGGAGGGTGAGTATGTGGCGGACGGGGGGTGAGGATGTGGCAGACGCTGGGTGAGGATGTGGCGGACGAGGGGTGAGGATGTGGCGGACGGAGGGTGAGGATGTGGCGGACGGAGGGTGAGGATGTCACGGACGGAGGGTGAGGATGTGGCGGACGCAGGGTGAGGATGTGGCGGACGGAGGCAGTGTTGCGGATTATCATTAGGGCGGTTCGGGCGGTCCCGGGGGGCCCATGGCCGACCGAAGCACACATAATCGCACGGCCCCCCTCATGCCCGGTGTGGCGTCGCTAGCACCGGAGGGGGCCCCGGTGCTAACGGCAGCCACATTCACACATCAATGAAAAGTTACTATGGTAACTGGGGCCTATGTAATAAACTACATGGGCCCCTGTTACTATAGTAACTGACATTACTTACCCCTCCTCTTCCTGGAGCACATCGGAGGTTCTGACGTCACAGCGCTGTGCGCAGCGCAAAACGTCACGATGCTATGCACTGCGCACAGCATTCCGAAACTTGATGGAGTGAGGACCAGCAGCCGAAGAGGAGGTAAGTTTAATTTTATTGTCTTGCTGATGGGTTGGTGTCAGAGACCCGGGACCCCCGCCAATCAGCTGTTTTGATAGGGTTGCAGCCGCTCGTACGAGCGCTACTTCCCCTTCATTCCGGTCACTTTCTCATACTGAATCTCCGACACGGACGTGTCAGCGATTCACCATGTGAGCAAGTGAGGGAAATGAAGGGGAAACAGCACTCGTACGAGTGGCTGCAACCCCTTCAAAACAGCTGATTGGCGGGTGTCCCGGGTCTCTGACCCCAACCCATCAGCTATTGATGGCCTATACTGAGGATAGGCCATCAATGTTTAGGGACTGGACAACCTTTAAAGCCTACCGTGTGTTAGGCTTAGATACAGGGCCACAGCTTATACTGCATAAGAATACTGTCTGCTGCACCCTGTATCTAAGCCTACATTAGGCTTAGATACAGGGTCCAACAAACAGCATCACACATGTACATGGGCCCTGTATCTAGGGCCCTGTATCTAGGGCCCTGTATCTAAGGCCCTGTATCTAAGGCCCTGTTCACATCACCGCTGCCCTTCCGTTGAGGGGTTCTGTCTGGTTAACCCCTCAACGGAAAGGCAAATGAAAACCTTAGCTTCCGTTTGCATCACCATTGATCTCAATGGTGATGGAAACTATGCTAAAGATTTCCGTTTGGGGGGATATTAATTTGTATCTATAGGGGGCTGTGTGTAACGCTCTCTATGGGGGAGGATGTGTGATATCTACAGGGGGCTGTGTGTGGCGCTATGTATGGGGGGGTGTAATATCTACAGGGGCTGTGTGTGGCACTATGTACAGGGGGCTGTGTGTGGCACTATGTACAGGGGGCTGTGTGTGGCGCTATCTATGGGGGGTGTGTAATATCTACAGGGACTGTGTGTGGCACTATGTACAGGGGGCTGTGTGTGGCACTGTGTACAGGGGGCTGTGTGTGGTGCTATCTATGGGGGGGTGTAATATCTACAGGGGCTGTGTGTGGCACTATGTGCAGGGGACTGTGTGTGGCACTATGTGCAGGGGGCTGTGTGTGGCACTATGTGCAGGGGGCTGTGTGTGGTACTATGTATAGGGGGCTGTGTGTGGCACTATGTAAAGGGAGCTGTGTGTGGCACTATGTACAGGGAGCTGTGTATATGTGGTGTTTTACAGTGTGTGGTATTATTATATTCAGGCGCGCAGTGTTTGGTGTTATTATATTTAGGGGCACAGTATGTGGCACTATGATAACTTTATTTTCATTTATAGATGTGGAAATGTTGGAAAAGTGAGGAGTCGAAGACCTCTGAGTGGCAAATTCTGCAGAAATGAGTCATGGCCAGGAGAAGTCGTCATGAGCTCTGGACTGGACGGAGAAGAAAAGAGGAAAAAACTACTAGAATCTGAGACGTCGTCACCTGTGAGTCACTAGATTTATTGAGAATCTGTCACCTCTCCTGACAGTCCAGGACTGATAGACAATTCCCCTTGTCAGGAGGATGTGTCCCTGCACAGTGTGATACTGTCAGTATGTAGGGACACAGCCCTGTGACAAGGGGAATCCGTAACACTCATTTGTTAATGCTTGCCCAAAAAGGTAGTGTTAAAAATAGTTACGGCGCGGCAGGGCGGTGGTGCGCAAGGGGGGCCCAAGTTTGGGTAACAGCTCAGGGCCCATCGTCTACTTAATCCGCCACTGGACGGAGAGTGCGGATGTGGCGGACGGAGGGTGCGGATGTGGCGGAAGGAGGGTGCGGATGTGGCGGACGGAGGGTGAGGATGTGGCGGACGAAGGGTGAGGATGTGGCGGACGGAGGGTCAGAATGTGGCGGATGGAGGGTGAGGATGTGGCGGACGCAGGGTGAGGATGTGGCGGACGGAGGGTGAGGATGTGGTGGATGGAGGGTGATGCTCATTCATGGGTAAATATTACAAGGTTGGAAGCTGCATGCTCAGGTCACATGATGAAGATGTCGGAGTGCGGCCATTATACATCCCAAAATAGAGGTTTATTTGAAGGGAATAATCTTTTGCTCTATTTCTGTCCAGAGGAAATGTGGCGGTGACTGTTTTAGCCTCCTGCGCTATTTTATGCCATGGCTACATAAATCCTTTTGTTGTGGCTTTCAGTGCTGTGTGTTATAATTATTCACTGCAGCAATCAGTGCCGCTAGTTCCATTCACTTCTGAGCTGTCTCAGGGTTTTAACATTTTACACTAAAATAATAAACTTCCTGGTTTGTGAATAGAATGCCAGAACTGCTGTGAAGACTGACACACAGGCACATGGTGGGCCCTCATCTCCTCTGGTGGGCTCAAGGTCCAACCATAGCAGTGTGTGGAAATCTTCAGAATGCAGATCATTTGTGGGTCAGACACTGATGTTGGGAGAGGGGGCCGGGCTCGTAATCTCCATTCTAGTTCATCCCAAAGGTGTTGGATGGGGTTGAGGTCAGGACTCTGTGCGGCCAGTGAAGTTCTTCCACCCCAACCGTGTCTTTATGGACCTTGTGCACTGAGGCACAGTCATGGGAGAGCAGAAAAGGGCCGAGCCCCCAACTGTTCCCACAAAGTTGACTGTCCATATGAGTGTAGTGACGGTCTGCCTGTCCCTGGTCGTCCATATAGCAGGATCCCTCCATATTTAGCTCCTTCATCATAATTATGGACCAGTGATTGTGGCACCAGACCGCGCTGGAGCCTGAGGAGGGGAGTAAACCACTAGATATCAGGTACTTAACTCAGAAGTGTCCCCATTAACCCATTCACTTCCATAGACCACCAGGAACGTTCCCATTACCCCTTCACTACCAAAAAGAATGAAAGATACTTTCACATGTAAGAGAAGTTTTCTGCTAAGGCCAAGTCTTCAACATCTGACTTACCCAGAGGGTCCGCACACAGGAAAACCTTCACCATTCCTTGGTCCCTCGCAGTAGGGATGTGGTCAAAGTCCCCATATAATATGGCCTGGTCCACCACTCCATCATACTCCATGGTGTGTCTAGATCTCCACGTCCAGACCACCAGATCCTTCTCCGTGATCCTGTCCCGTTATCATTATACTCTCATGGGTTCTTATGTATAGATTTATGCTTGATTTTTGAGTCCCAACAGGAAATTCCTCCCGTCTTAGGAAGTGTTACTCTACACATCCCGCTCCACCACATCAAGACGTCCTTGGTCCTTCTAAGAAGTTCTTATCTGAAGGCTCTTAATGGCCGATTGTTTATCTTGTTTCCTTCCTTGCTTGGGTTGAGGCTACAAACCATTATAATGAAGTAAGAAAAAACAGCGGTTACACCAATGATTAAGAATTGTTGAAGACCCATTATTGGGGAAGAAGTGGAACCTAAGAACTAGGAAGCAAGGATTGTTAGACTGGCCCAGGACCATCACACCTTATGAGATTGTTGGACATCCTATTCCAGTTAGGTCCTTTTTTTGCGGCTATAAAAACCTCCACTCTTCTGGGAAGTCTGTGGAAATTTGTGCCCATTTGTGGGGTTAGGCCTGATGTTGGGGAAGGGGGTCTGGCTCGCAATTATTGTTCTAATTCATCCCAAAGGTGTTGGATGAGGTTGAGATTTTGGGCTCTGCGCAGGCCACTCAAGTTCCTGCACACCAAACTCCTCACCCCATGTTTTTATAGAGCTCGCTGTGGGCGCAGGGGCAGAGATCACAAGCTAGGTGGTGGACCTACTGGGTTGCTGTTGGTTTTGGTTCTGTTCTAAACCAATTTGTGGGGTCTAAATGCCCTACATGGGCCAATGTATGGGCATACGACTGCTCAATCACGATCATTGCCCTGAGTAAATAGGCCTTTAAACTCCACAACGATCAGCCGATGAACGAGAAAACACCAGTTCATCGGCTGATCTGCTTGTTTATGCGGCCAATAAAGTTTTGTGCTATTCGGCAGCACTTGAGTAAACCGGGAGATGTGCTGCCGACATAATGGAAATGTATGGGATGAACAATCATAGTAACGATCGCTTGTCGCCATACATAACCGATCATTGATCCTTGTGAAAGGACCAAATAAGCGCCAATCATCGTGCTGTCTCGTTGATCGGTGCTCGTTTTTATGGCCCATATCGTGCCTTTTTATAGGAACCTATTGTGGAGTCGTTGCAAGGCTTTCTTTCACCCGGGTCAAAGATTACGTTTTCTGCCCTATCTGTACCCTGGCCAAGGTAGAGTGACTTTTTAGTGTCACCTCTGGCACCCAGCAACTGCCCAGCCCGGTCCCTTTAGCTAGACCTCTTGATTATCTGTTCTTCGCACTTAACCCACCACAATGAGGTATGGTCCTGCCGGAGAAAATCCACTGGTTGCAATTCCCAGAATAGTCTCCAATAACAGCTGATGGAGGCCAGCAGGCCAGAATGGGGTAACTTGGACCCACCAGCGGAATGATTCTGAACGTCCACCATCAATTTATCAATTTAAAGACAGGATCATCATCTATTCTAGTTATATCTGTTTCTAGGTCGCATCTACTCTAAAATGGTATCAATTATTAGGGCCACCATAATGGCGCCCACAATGGTTGACACCCGGCTTTCTCAGACTTCCGAATGGCCAAGATACAAGCAGGGGCTACATCATCAGGATCAGGGGCGTAGCTAGGAAAGACTGGCAAACTTTTGACTGCCCCCCCCCCCCCGTGTAGATAGTGCCTTTTTTACAGCCCCCCCTGTAGATAACGCCATACAGCCCCCCCTGTAGATAACGCCATACATCCCCCCTGTGGATAACGCTATACAGCCCCCCCTGTAGATGACGCCATACAGCTCCCTCTGTAGATGACGCCATACAGCCCCCTCTGTAGTTGACGCCATACAGCCCCCTCTGTAGATGACGCCATACAACCCCCTCTGTAGATGACGCCATACAGCCCCCCCTGTAGATGACGCCATACAGCCCCCCTGTAGATAACGCCATACAGCCCCCTTTGTAGATATCTACAGAGGGGGCTGTATGGCGTTATCTACAGAGGGGGCTGTATGGCGTTATCTACAGGGGGGGCTGTATAGCGTTATCTACAGAGGGGGCTGTATGGCGTCATCTACAGAGGGGGATGTATGGCGTCATCTACAGGGGGGGCTGTATGCCGTTACCTACAGGGGGGAATGTATGGCGTTATCTACAGGGGGGACTGTATGGCGCTAAAGCCATACAGTCCCCCCTGTAGGGAACGCCATACAGTCCCCCCCTGTAGGGTACGCCATACAGTCCCCCCTGTAGGGTACGCCATACAGTCCCCCCCTGCAGGGTACGCCATACAGCCCCCCCTGTAGGGTACGCCATACGGCGCCCCCCCCTGTAGGGAACGCCATACAGCCCCCCCTGTAGGGAACGCCATATAGCCCCCCCCTGTAGGGTACGCCATACAGTCCCCCCTGCAGGGTACGCCATACAGCGCCCCCCCAGTAGGGTACGCCATACAGCGCCCCCCCTGTAGGGAACGCCATACAGCGCCCCCCCCTGTAGGGAACGCCATACAGCCCCCCCCTGCAGGGAACGCCATACAGCCCCCCCTGTAGGGAACGCCATACAGCGCCCCCCCCTGTAGGGAACGCCATACAGCCCCCCCCTGCAGGGAACGCCATACAGCCCCCCCTGTAGGTAACGCCATATAGCCCCCCCCCCCCAAAAAAATGCGACCTACAGTGTGTCCTACAAATAACATGCATCCCCTCTCCACAGGATCTCCACAGAACAGGGGATACATCTGTGATTCGCTGGCATTGATAGGGAGAACGGGGGACCGAAAGTCCCCTGAAGTTCTCCATGACTAACCTGTGACTTCCGGGGTCTGCGCAGCTCAATAAAAATGAAAGGAGCGCTGGTCACGCATGCGCACAAGCACGACCGGCGCTCCATTCATTCCTACAGAGCTGCCGACACAGACCCCGGAAGTCCGAGGTTTGTGATGGAGAACTTCAGGGGACTTTCAGTCCCCCGTTCTGCCTATCAGTGCCAGCGATCACACATGTATCCCCTGTCCTGTGGAGATCCTGTGGAGAGGGGATACATGTCCTGTGGAGATCCTGTGGAGAGGGGATACATGTCTTTTGTTTAATGGCAGAGCGGGGAGATACCTCCCTGCTCTGCCGTAGTGTTCAGTGGCGTCGCGCTGTAGCAGCCATAGCGGAGCCTCCGGCCATGGTGGGGGCCCGTGCCGGCGGGTGACACGGGCCCCCTCATGCCACGGGCCCCGTAGCAGCCGCTATGGCGGTAGTTACGCCACTGATCAGGATCCATGGTGGGAGCCATAATGACTGCCATGTTGGTTGTCACCCAACTTGCCAAAAAAATGGACTTAACCCCTTACCAACCTATTCTGAGCTGTCCAAGCTTTTTTTTTTCCATGTTTTCATCAACGCATTCCAAGAGCTTTAGCTTTTTTTATTTCTCCCTCGACAAAACTGTATGAGGACGTGATTTTGGGGGACAAGTTGTAGTTTTTATTGGTACCATTTTAAGGTACATATAATTTATTGATTAACTTTTATGACCTATGTTTGGGGGGTTTAGAGAAAAAACAGCAATTCCGTTATTGTTTTTTGCGTTTTTTTGTTTACGCCATGGACCATGCGGTATAAATAACATGTTAGCTTTATTCTATGAGTCGGTATGATTACAGTGATACCAAATTGATATTTTTTTTTACTACTTTGCTGAATAAAAACATGTTCTGTAGAGAAAAATTTTTTGGGGGCGCCACTTTCTGAGACTTGCAACTTTGAAGTTATTTCTGTGGAATTAACCGTATGGGGGCTTTTTTCTTGCGAGACAAGTTTGTTTCGGTTCTTGCATATATAATTTGATTTTTTTACTATATTTAAAAAAAGTTAAAAAAAATGTATTTCTTTTTTATAATTTATATATTATTTAAAAAAATATATATATTTTTTTTTTTACTTGTCCCACTAGGGGATTAGAACCTGCGATTCATTGATCGCTTACATAATGCTTTAGAATGCTTAGTACTCCTATTGACCAAGGCATCTAAGGGGTTCACCGAGCTGGTAGGTTAGTCCCACCCCGACGCTGTGTCCGTACTTGCAGTGGGGAGCGCGTGCGGTAAAAAAGAGGGAGCCCCAGAACCTTCTCTTCTCGTGGGGGCACCACAATTCACGTCCTTATGGAAAGTGGCATTTTGGGTAGCGGATAAGAAATGGCCCAATGGTAGAATTTTTTACAACTTGACTCAAGGACTTTGATGTTGAAAAAAAATAAATCAATAAACGTGAAATTGAATATAACTTTCATAGAAGCCTCTGATAGACGAGTGAGAAGAACTCAATTTGCTTGGCTTCGACTTTCCCGCAGACAGAACTTTTTTGTTATATTTTCCTTTATCTCTGACAAGGGCTGCGGAGAAGCAAAACATCCTTTTAATTAAGCTGAAAACAAAGCGGCCGCCATGCAGTGGGTGATATATGGCACCAGGTGGCTCACTCGCCCCCGAAAGGAGGAACATTCCTACTAATCCCTTTTATGGCTGGAGGGGACTGGGGGCCATTGTCACGTCTAAAAGGTCTGAATTTAATGTGACCAGATATTCCTTTGTCTTTAGACAATGGATACTGTATGGACGGAGAATCTCACGGCCAGGACAATGGAGTCATCCGCTTTCTGCGCACAACTGGGAGGGGGGTCTCTTCACATACAGAACGCGGCCGTCGCTCCAGCCACAGACTCCTAATGGCTGTCTATTTATATTTGACATCAGGGTACGACTGGATTCGCCCTGCGGAGTCCCGGCTATATTCAGCTGGAAATTATCTCCTAAATGAGTTTTTGACTTTCCAGTTTATGCTTTTTAGGTTGGAATAATAAAAATGGGTAAAAGGGACAACAACAAGCCGGGGGGGAGGAGTCAAATATTTTTTTTTGCTCTGTTTTATTAACCCCCAATAAACAGTCCGTCTGTTATCTTGATCGAATGAGTTTGGTGGCATGACCTTAGACTGCCCAAGTGCCTTTCCCCTTGGTGCATGAAGGGGCGCCGTAGTGCGAGCAAACTTAGACCGGCTCCTGTCATGACACGCCACCCAGCTCATAAGATCAAGGGAACAGCTAGTGGTGGGGATTGGGGTACACAATCATTCCAGGTTATGGGCACAGCTGTAAGGGGTGCTTGGTTAGAAGTTGAACTTAGGCCCTGGTGACTGAGGGGGGCCCGTAGGCCCTTCTGCCACATAAACAGACACCAGTATTATAAATGGAACATGGTATTGGGGCCCAACTTACGTTTTGAGGCAAATCCAATATGGCCACCATTACATTTCCAACAGGAGTTTTAATCCAGTCCTGAAAGAAAAGGGGTTCTCTGCTTTGGACAATCTGTACTTGTTAGAAGGATCCATTGATAATGAGCAGATCATAAAGTGTCCTCCTGCTGGGACCCCTGCGATCAGCTGTGATCTGTGGGGAAACCTGTCAGTGAGTGTTCGATTTCCCTGCAGCGCCACCACAGGAGAAATGAAGTATTACACAGTGTCCATTCATATCAATGTGTTGTGTAGGACAGGGAAGGGACAGAGACAGAGACGCTCTATGTAACCGCTCTCCACTGATCAAGAGATGAGGATCTTGAACAGAGGACCCCCCTCTATTAACTTCCAAATAGGGTACTCCTTAAAGGCTATAACACCCAGAGACCCCATGTTTCTACTGAGGCAGACTTAAGTTACCCCAGCTTGTCTTAGATCACCATAGGGCTCCATAGTAAAACTTACAGGATTTGTCACATCAGAGCTATAAGACCAGCTATGGTAACCTAAGCATGCTCGGTAAAATAGGGTGGGGGTCCAGATGTTGCAGCCTTAGCGGATTTAATATTCAGTAAAAGCTGGTGGACAATCCCTTTGGTGAAAATCTCGGACACCATATATTTTCACGCTTAAAGGGATAGGTCATCAGTTTACCACGGGGCAGGTCTGACACCCGGACCCCGCACTGGTCAGTCGCTCCGGTGGCCTGCAGGCACCGGATGTTATTTCACATTATGCGATATACGTGGCTTCGTGCATAGCGGCCGTGCTGCAGCTCTGCTCCTATTCACTTGTATACAGTACTGCAGCTCGGCCGCTATTCCGTGGCCGGAGACTTCTGCTTCCGGTATGGACATCCGGTGCACGGAGGCCGCCGTGGCAGCTGATCGGTGCGGGCTCCGGGTGTCAGACCCCCACAGATCATGTACTGATGACCTATCCGGTGGATAGGTCCTCAGTTGTCCAGTAGTGGAAAACCCCTTTAAGGGGGGATTTTTTTCCCCAGATTATATACATATTTTTGTTGATTTATCTCCTTCCCATTACCAATAAGACAACTTGAAATCGAATGACTTTAGTTCTCTACTTCAAATGATTTCCTGTCGTCCTTTTCCACATCCGACCACCTTGTCTATAATTCATGTTGTTGCATGGGATGACTTCCGCAGCTATACCAGAGACGACACTTCTACAGGCCCCATGAATGAGCTCATTACTCATGTTCCATCCAATGACACTTCAACTTGCCCCGGGCTGCGGAGAACTTGTAAAGAATTCTTTTGTTTTGTAGGGACTCGTGGGATTGCTGAATTTTTCATGTATTGTTGAATATGAGGCTGAAGGCTGTAGGGTTGCAGGTTATGACTGGTTCTAATCACGTAACCATTCGATTTCTTCATATGTTACACTAGTAAAGATCTATAATATCTATGGAGATCCCTCACCCTAGCTGAAGGCTTCAGGTATTAGAAAACCTTCCCTACATATCTGGGGACTTCCCAACCTGCTCAATAAACCTCCATATAACAGCACTGTATGTGTCTCACAATGGCTAAACAGTATCTCTGGAGGCTTCATATTCCATACAGGATCCATAAAATATCTCAGAAGGCTTCCTACACTGAACGTATTCCCATGGAAGGATTTAATCCAATGCAACAATAATCTACACTATAAAGTGAAGTCTTTTGGGGAATCCAGACAATACTTTGTAAAAGATCATTTTTAGGTGACTGAATAACTTGCCCAAGAAAGGTCTATTCTTTTTCTACACTATTGTACACAGTATCTCTGGAGGCTTCTCGACAACACTCTACGCATTCTCTCTGGAGCCTTACCACTTTGTCCAACCATAGTCCGGGGTTCTAGATCTATTTTATCCCTGGAAACCCTTAGGGTATGTGCACACGTAGTGACCAAAAACGTCTGAAAATCCAGAGCTGTTTTCAAGGGAAAACAGACCCTGCTTTTCAGTCGTTTTTTGACCAACTCGCATTTTTCGCGGCGTTATTCGCGCCGTTTTCGGGGCGTTTTTTACGTCCGTTTTTGGAGCTGTTTTCATTGGAGTCTATGAGAAAACAGCTCCAAAAACGTCCAAAGAAGTGTCCTGCACTTCTTTTGACGAGGCTGTATTTTTACGCGTCGTCGTTTGACAGCTGTCAAACGACGACGCGTAAATAACAGGTCGTCTGCACAGTACGTCGGCAAACCCATTCAAATGAATGGGCAGATGTTTGCCGACGTATTGGAGCCCTATTTTCAGACGTAAAACGAGGCATAATACGCCTTGTTTACGTCTGAAAATAGGTCGTGTGAACCCAGCCTAAGAAATCCATTAAGACCTTTACTAGTGGTGCAACCACCTTGCCTTTCCCAAATTGGAGATGAGACTGTTCAGGGGTGGCCTGTCGATTTGTCATAATGCGCTTACCTTGCCTTATGGATGGTGGCAGATAACACGTTGGCCAGGTGTACTGTTGGAGGAGCATGTCCAAGTTTTATCTACTAGATCTGTCCTGGTCACCTGTAAGTGTTATTATCTGCAATATCTGCCCGGTCACCTGTAAGGCTGGGTTGACATGACCTATTTTCAGGCATAAACGAGGCGTTTTACGCCTCGAATTACGCCTCAAAAGACGGCTTCAATACGTCGGCAAACATCTGCCCATTGCTTTCAATGGGTTTGCCGACGTACTGTGCCGACGACCTTTAATTTAACGCGTTGCTGTCAAAAGACGACGCGTAAAATGACTGCCTCGGCAAAGAAGTGCAGGACACTTCTTGGGGCGTAATTTGAGCAGTTTTTCATTGAATCCAATGAAGAACAGCTCCAAATTACGCCCGTAATTGACGCCTCGCAAAACGCGAGTACGAGCAATTACGTCTGAAATGCAGGAGCTGTTTTCTCCTGAAAACAGCTCCGTAATTTCAGACATAATGGTCGTTATCGTGTGCACATACCCTAAGTGTTATTATTATCTGCAAGATCTGCCCGGTCACCTGTAAGTGTTACTATTATCTGATAGATCTGCCCCAGTCATCTGTAAACGTTATCTGCTAGATCTGCCCCGGTCACCTGTAAATGATATTATTATCTGCCCCAGTCACCCGTAAATGTTATTATCTGCTAGATCTACCCCAGTCACCTGTGAGTGTTATTATCTGCTAGATCGGACCCAGTCACCTGTGTTATGATCTACCAGATCTACCCTGGTCATCTTTGTTATTATCTGCTAGATCTGCCCAGTCACCTGTAAGTGTTATTATCTGCTAGATCTGCCCGGTCACCTGATAGTTGTTATTATCTGCTAGATTTGCCCAGTCATCTGATAGTTATTTGCCCCGGTCACCTGTAAGTGCTATTATCTGCTAGATCTGCCCGGTCACCTGTAAGTGTTATTATTATCTGCTAGATCTGCCCCAGTCACCTGTAAACGTTATCTGCTAGATCTACCCTAGTCACCTATTATCTGCTAGATCTACCCTAGTCACCTATTATCTGCTAGATCTACCCTGGTCACCTGTGAGTGTTATGATCTGCTAGATCTACCCCGGTCACCTGTGAGTGTTATTATCTGCTAGATCGGACCCAGTCACCTGTGTTATTATCTGCTAGATCTACCCTGGTCATCTTTGTTATTATCTGCTAGATATGCACGATCATTGTTATTATTATCTGCTAGATCTGCCCGGTCACCTGATCATTGTTATTATTATCTGCTAGATCTGCCCCGGTCACCTGTAAGTGCTATTATCTGCTAGATCTGCCCGGTCACCTGTAAGTGTTATTATCTGCTAGATCTGCCCCAGTCACCTGTAAGTGCTATTATCTGCTAGATCTGCCCCAGTCACCTATTATCTGCTAGATCTACCCCGGTCACCTGTGAGTGTTATGATCTGCTAGATCTACCCCGGGCACCTGTGAGTGTTATGATCTGCTAGACCTGCCCAGTCACCTGTGTTATTATCTGCTAGATCTACCCTGGTTATCTTTGTTATTATTATATGCTAGATCTGCTCCGGTCACCTGTGTTATTATTATCTGCCCCGGTCACCTGTAAGTACTATTATTGTGAAGAGGAATCATCTAGAAACAACAGTTAAGCCAGAAAGTGTTAGACCAAGTAAACTTACAAAAGAGAAGACACAAAAGGAGGCCCGACTCCATATCAATGACCTTGGTTTTGGAATGGGATGTCCAACAAGATCTCATAGGTGTGATGTCAGGGGTCCACATACTTTTACACATATTTTGTACACACACAGGCAAAAAAACAAGACCCCAATATTACACAAGACGAGTCTTCCCTATAATCCACTTTTTCTTTTTTAATTATTCAACAATTTTATACATAATAAATACAAACTTTTTACAGCCAATACAAAGAAGGAAGATCACCCCCCCTGCTTTCTGCATTGACACTGTACACGTGATATATGGAATCATGTCCAATATGAAGTTACAAAGAGGATTTTTATCGTTTTTGTACAACTTTCTGTTAAATAAAATTAGCAGCTCATACTGATTATTTTTTCAGAATTTTTGCAAGTTTTTCAAATAACACTTGTCCTAAAAGTTATGAAAAACGGAAAGGAGATAAACTGGCAGAACCATAACCCCGCCTCCCCCCCCCCCCTTCCGAATAAAACATGTTTAAAGGTAATTTTCACATTCACCACTTGGGGCAGTCATTTTAAAGTCTGAAATTCCTTGTGAATTAAAAACACTCCCTCTAAACGGACGCTTCCATTTGCTTGCTTTATTCCCGCGGGCTTAAAAACAGCCCCGTGCTGAGCAAATAATTGGCTAGTCCTTTTTAAAAAAAAATCTAAATAATATTCATTTATAGTATTTCTAAACATTAGGGATTTGCCCCTCGAAGCTAGACAGGGTTTGTGGGGAAGGGAAGGGGGCGATAAAAAGGAATCTTCAAAGAAGATACAAGTAACAAGCATCTGAACAGCGTTCAACGAAAATATCTGCACATAGAAAATGGCAGCTGGCGGCCTATATGGCGAACTTAATACCAACAATGGCGCAACATCCTATGGATAAAACGCCTCTCTTACCTGCCGACGTCCATAATTCAACAGAATGAAATATACAGAATATACGAGACAGGACGTGGAAAAATACATAAAAAAAAACAAAAAAAGCACATTCTCGGATTAATTATTACATATAATGAAATTTGATAATCTGATAATTTCGGAATTATTTGCTCGGCATTTTAATTTTGAAGCGATTATAATCGGGATTACGTAATCGTGGAGTTAAATCTCGCCCCTTTATCTTTCGATAGGAACCCTTTTACGCTAAATATAAACCACCCACAGAGTCTGAATATATTTAGGACTACAGCAATTAGGATTTAACACCCGGTTGATCCTGACCAGCAATGGCGGCCAATTTGTAAGACTGAACCATTATCCGTGGGACCATTGGTTTCGAAAATCAGCAAGAACTAGTAAAAACCAATGAGGCGCAAGGTGACTCGTGCCTCAGGACCGATCCTTACGTGAACACAGCCTACCAAAATCAGCAAGCCGTAACATTAGGGAGGCGTATGGTGACTCGTGCCTCATAGGCTACTGGAAAATGGTCATAAATCTTGGCTCAGAAACTAAAGTAGTTCTATTCAACCTTGGTGTTTTTGAAATCGTTCTGTATCCGGATAATAAAATGAGTTATCTTTAAAGTCAATATCCACCCATAAATACAACGGGGGTTTTTTTTCTATCTAAAACGAAGTCAAAATTCTTTGCTGATCAATACAGAATAGACAGTTCATTGATAAAATTCTGGTTTCCTGTAGTCTCCACTAGGGGGAGCTAACGGCATACAGACTATACATTGAACCTCAATAATAAACCAGTATGCAGTAACCTCCCTCTAGTGGTGGCTGCAGGTAGCTTTTAAATTGGTCTATGCAGGGAGCTCTGTATGCAATAAAGATCTACTGAGCATTAATCAGGGCAGTATTTGACCCAAAAAACAACATGGTGTTCAAAGATGGACATTTACTTTAAGTTTACCTGGAACCCATTACAAAGGGGACTTCTATCCATGTTTTAAAAACTATTTAAAGGGAACCGATCCCCAGGACAGATTAGGGAATCTTCACACTGTCCTACCAGAGGTGAACAAAAGTGGGCTCAAATGTGGGCCAATATGGGCTGTAATATTCTGTAGGAACAGGGAGACAGCTCGCAGCTATTCTTGGGAGTTGAGAGAGGGTCACATGACAGTAGAAACAGGAAGAGTCCAGGTTCTAAAGAAGTCAAGTGGGCAGGGCTTACTAGCCTGTTTGGCAGTTTGGGGCTCATTTAATGGAAGCCGTTATGCCCACTAGACCAGCTGGGATAGGACATTGTACAGGTGTCCTGCAACTATAATGGGACTGGAAAATGAAAAAATTCCATAGTAAAAATCTGCAAATAAAATGTTGAGTCACTTTGTACATCATTTGCTTTACTTTTGTACTAATCCTTCACGATGTTTTCTTCTCCAGTCAGGTCTAAAGCTAAATTCAGAAATCTGCTGGTTAGATCATTCGAGAGCTCAGTACATGCAAGCTGTTAGGTCACATGTCTGACAGCAGGGTGGCGCTACACAGCCGTCTGTTTCGAATGACAACCAGTAGAATTGAAGGCAGCTTTAGATGTGACTGGAGATTAAGACACAAACATTTTAAATCAATTCAAAAGTATAAAAACAATAAAAGCAAAGAATTTGCAAAGTTACTTTTTATGCTTTTCTTAGATCATCCACGACAAAGCAAAACCAGGGGTCAGAGGTAATGGTTCAGTCCAGGAAAAAATGGTTCAGTCCAAACAAAAATAAAAAAATATATATAATTGTAAATTCCCTGCAACAGGAGCACTTTAATGTAACACAATCTTTATGTATCTTCAGCATTCCCTTATACAGTACA